>NC_090225.1:2672500-2685000 GCF_024489055.1 Chanodichthys erythropterus | reverse complement strand
ATTAATCGCATCTAACCAAAGTTTGTGTATATATATGCGCTGTCAAATCGATTAATCATGATTAATCGTATCTAACCAAAGTTTGTGTATATGTGCTACCAAAACGATTAATCGTGAATAATCGCATTTAACCAATTATAAGTGTGTGTGCGCAGTTAAATCGATTAATCACATCTCAGATAAGTTTGTATATGTGTATACATGTGTTATTAAATCGATTAATCGTATCTAACCAAAGTTTGTGTATATATATATGTGCTGTCAAATCGATTAATCATGAATTATTGCATCTAACAAATTAAGTGTGTGTGTGTGTGCAGTTAAATCGATTAATCACATCTAAGATAAGTTTGTATGTGTGTGTATACATGTGCTATTAAATCGATTAATCGTGATTAATCGCATCTAACCAAAGTTTGTGTATATATATGTGCTGTTAAATCGATTAAGCATGAATAATCGCATCTAACAAAATTATGTGTGTGTGTTTGTGTATATATGTATATGTGTGTGTGTGTGTGTGTATGTACTATTAAATTGATTAGTTTCATCTAACAAAAGTTTATATGTGTGTATATGTGCTGTCAAATCGATTAATCATGAGTAATTGCATCTAAAAAAATTATGTGTGTGTGTGTATATATATATATATATATATATATATATATATATATATATATATATATATATATATATATATATATATATATATATATATATATATATATATATATATATATATATATATATATACTGTGTGTATATATGTGCTATTAAATTAATCGCATCTAACAAAAGTTTGTATATATGTGCTGTGAAATCGATTAATCTTGACTAATCGCATCTAACAAAATTATAAGTGTGTGTGTGTGTGTATATATATATATATATATATATATATGTGTGTGTGTATATGTGCTATTAAATTGATTAGTTGCATCTAACAAAAGTTTATATGTGTGTAACAAAAATTATCTAACAAAAATAATAAATGTGTGTATATGTGCTGTTAAATCGATAGAATATCGATAGAATTTGTGTATATATATATATATTTGTATAAATATATATTTACAAACTTACGTTTGATGTGATAAATCACGATTAATCAATTTGATAGTACTATATCTCTCTCTCTCTCTCTCTCTCTCTCTCTCTCTATATATATATATATATATATATATATATATATATATATATATATATATATATATATATATATATATATATATATAATCTCACAAGAATTAAGTACATATCAATATACAATATATAAGTCGATATGTACAGATTGTTGTAAGTCACTTTGGATAAAAGCATCTGCTAAATGCAGAAAATACAATACACAATACAGTAGTGGGGTAGTATGCAAAAAAGTCAGGCTATTTCTGGCTGTTTTGCAAGCGCATATATTTCCCTCTTTGTGAATCAATGCTTAATGAATGTTAAATTTAAGCATATGCAATAATGTACAACATGTACGGGCTGTAGATGGGTTAGTAATCACAAAACTGAGGTTGTTGCACAACAGACTCGTAACTCGCAGCAGAAACATTCTCAGTTGAATTCATGAGCTGGAGAGAAAAAATAGCAACACAGTAAACAGGATGTTGCTTGTCAGTGGGGCTATCCTGGTGAGCGCAGGGGTTGCCATGGTTACCATTTCCTGAGAAATTTACAGCCAATCAAATGAGGGAAAAGAGGTTTTACAGACTGTCTGCACTTGGAAACGCAGGGTAGAATGACATTGTGTCAGTGGGTTCACTTGACACACTTCAGTGAACCCAAAAAGCATGGCACACGTTTTAGCACTCACACTCGTTTTATAGTTGAGACTAGTGTTGTTTTATGCTGTCTGCATCTCTGTAAATGTGTCTGGGTCGATTTCCTAGACCTAAAATGAACACAAGTAGCAGTTTTAATGATGTTTGAAAGCTTAATGTAAGAGAATGAGAGCTTGTGATGTTTGCATTTGTGACCTTATATAACAATATCAATATTTCATTTGTGTTGTTTTCATGTACAGTACCGCGTCCTTGAACATCTGTAGCAGATGAGTTATATAACCTAGAAAATGGGCCACCTCATAGACGGGAGAAAGAGGAAAAACCCAAAACACATGAGAGGTAAATGCACGACAATGATGAATAAAACATGCACCATCTTTGGTATCTGTATCACATCTGACTTATAAAACACACTTGGTTCACATTATTATTATGTTTTTAAATCTTAGACGCCAGGAGCCTTTCGATATTACGTTGTCCTTCCTTTTCCCGTGTTATTTAAATGAGGCATTGCTTAAGAAGTGCTGAGTCATGATCATGTAGATCAGTGTTTCTCAACTGGTTTTGCTTCAGGATGTGGAATTTTATTTTGACGACATGTGGTGACCAAAACTGCAAATCATACAAAGGTAAACCAATCACTGAAATGTATTAATATTACCTGGATTATAATGGAATCAAAAGCTAAATCATTTGCAAGAGCCACAAATGGTCATTAATTAATTGTAAATGGCATATTTTATATGGTGGTGGTGACCCAATGCAGCACTAAAATTGTAAATCATATTTATTTGTATGCTAAGTCATTGAATAATTCACCTCGCAAAACCACATTGTGGTCGACACAAACCATGTTTATCCTTATTTGAAAAGTAGTCTTGTGGATTTCCCAATTATGCATGATTTTATATCCATTCAGCTTTTTTTTCACTGTTCACCACTGACCCATTTTTGAGTCACGACCCGCCAGTCGAGAACCACTGACTTAGAAAACAAAATCAAGCAATGACCTTGAGTGACACGTGTTCATGTGAAATCTGATCGGCCTGTGCAGGAGGAATTAGTCGTCAGGCCGGAAAGAAAAGATATTTACAGTTTCTTGGGTACAAAACACGCCCTAGTGCTGCAATTCCTTTAGGAGGCTTGATCATACGCCCTGGCTGCAGGCCAACAGATTTGATGTTCGTTGAGAAGGGCGAGGCGAGCTGTGGGTACGTGACTAAACATCTTACTTCCTCTTTCCAACGTCACGAGGGCTTGCACAAACACATCCTGCCTTGTGTCTGCAGATTTCAGACGCATTGCTTCACCCAAAGAGCCCTGAAGCTGCACTCATTTGGAACGAATCCAAAACAAAAGGGAAGGACCTGCAAAGCTATTTGTTGGTTCTTCTCACACTGTGGACATTGTTACGATCACAAAATGTGTATAACCATCGAAACTAGAGAGGGGGGAAAGTGATTTGTGTGAGAGCTTAAATCTTTAATTTCATGAGAAAATCTGTAGACTCTTAATATTATGAGTTGATGCATTTAGACTGTAGTTCACTCGTTTAGAAAAACATATTTTATTGCTGTTTTAATGCATGAGCGAACACAAGCTGATTTTCAGCCTCTGAATTTTTACTCAATAATAATCATTTAAATTATAACAATACTTATACATCTAAAGTATTATTAGCTTCAAAAATCAAGTTTAAATATAAAATAAATCCTCTAAAATGGCTATAAACAAATAAATAATACATAAATAAATAAGCACACCTTTTCAATGTATTTTCCCAGTCGTTTTATAAAGCAAAAATTGTGTGTTTTCATTCATGATCCTAATTCGATTCAAAAATAAATATATAAAGGTGACCGCTCACCAATCCCCTTCGGCAAGAATTTGCCTAATTTGCATATATCATCCTCGTACGTCAGCGAGTCTAAACACAACTTTCGACTTCTTCGAATCGTTACCAACGCCTCGATGATATCGAAAGCTCTCTCTTTTGCTTATTTCCTACTTCTCGCCGTCGCAGCTCTGGCCTCGATTCAAGTATAGTTAAATAAAGGAAGCGAGAAGGGAGGGGTGACGGGAGCGAGCGCCGTCAGCGCGCATGCGCCGGAGGGGGTGTTCTATCGAAGAATCAAGTAAATAGAAGCGGGGCGGTGACGTCACTGCTCCACATTGAGCTCCAGTCTGGCCGCGGTAGTAGTGAGTGAGATAGATCGAGCGCGCGGCGTAGTAAAGCGCACGCTACTATGAAGTCCTGTTTGTAACTTAATTATTACTTGTGCAAGCGCGAGAGGAGCATACCTGTTTTTTTCCAAAAGCGTTTCTGAGGACATTTTAAAGAGGATTGTGCTTGATTTCGGAGCTGAAAGAGCGATGTCGTCCGCGGCGGTAGCTGCTTCGAGGAGGCAGTCGTGTTATTTATGCGACTTGCCCCGCATGCCGTGGGCTATGATCTGGGATTTTACCGAACCCGTTTGCAGGGGATGTGTGAATTACGAAGGAGCCGACAGGATCGAGTTTGTCATTGAAACCGCTCGGCAGCTCAAAAGAGCGCATGGATTTCAGGACGGCAGACCGGCGGGGAAGCAGTTGTCGGGGAAGGAGATCCAGGCGTTGAATCACGCGTCCGGAGACCCGGGCTCGCGCCCGCCGCAGCCCCTTGACCGCTACCCGCTCTCCTCCGAGCGTCCGCCCAGGCTGGGACCCGAATACCAGTCTGCGCGGCATGCGAATGGCATCCCGGTGCCGAACGGATTCTCAAAACCGGACGACCCACCGGAGCTCAACCGCCAGAGTCCGAACCCGCGCAGGACTAGCGGCGTGCCGCCCAATTTAGTGCCTTTGGTGAACGGCAGCATGGCGCACGCGATCAACGGCAGACCGGGACAGATGTCGGGTCTCAGCCCTGCTGACCTCGGCGGAAATAAGCGGCCAGCCTCGGTCTCCAGCACGGAGCACGACAAGGACAAGCACAGACCGGACAGCATGACGCCGGAGATCAGCGACAACCACAAAACCCGGGCGGACGACTGGATCAACAAGAACAAAACGGTCCGGGATCTGATGGCGCTCAACCCGTACGACAGCAGGTTCAAGAAGGAGCACATGCAGCAGAGGGTCATGTACGAACCGAATGCTCCTGCATCCAAATCAGGTATGTTTAAAATGCCCTTTTTTCTGTATTTACAATGTTGTTGTGTAGTGAAATGTGTGTATAAACAAAAATATATGGAGTATATTTACATTTTGCATGGGTAAATGATTAATATAGATGTCTAGATGCATTCAGGATATGCCATATTTTCGATTTTTTGTTTATATATGTGTGTGTTGTGTTTAGAATTTTAGAAAAACACAATTTTGTTTATATATGTGTATATATAATAAATATATTGAGTATATTTACATTTTGCCTGTGTAAACTATTAATATATATACATGTTTAGATGCATTCAGGATATGCATTATCTTTAAATCATTTTTTTATATATATATATATAACACAAGATTGAAGATATGGCATATCCTGAATGCTCCTAAACATATATATATATATATATATATATATATATATATATATATATATATATATATATATATATATATATATATATATGATATTAATTATATATAATATTATAGATGATAGGTAGATAGATAGACAAATTTATATATATGCTTATGCATGCATTACAATGCTACTATAGTCTCTTAAATGGCCGGGTTTGAATGGGAGCACTATGGCATGAGTCAGCTGCAAGAAAATTTCCGCTGATCAAAGCTCAACGTGTATTTGCATGTGGTGCATTTGCAGTGAGCCTCATTGTTACGTCTGGCACTACAATGCATCACTGCGTCTGCTACATTGTTGTTGCATAAAGACGCTTTGTGCTAGTATAGTGCAGCCCATTCATGCACACTCATGCTTTTTTGCAGATCGAGGCAAACATCCCAAGAATCTGAAGAGAAAAGCCTCGCCGGAGCCGGATGGGGAGGGCACCGCCGGGAAGATTAACGGAGAAGGACAGTGGCTCCCGGCGGCGGCGGCAGAAGGTGGTTTGAAAATGCCCCCACAGCCGCCTAGCTTCGCCTCCCCACCCTCCACGATATCCCCGCACCCTCGCACCACCCCGCCGGAGCCTGCCGCGGCGGCCGCCGCCACTCAGAACGGTCACTCTCCTATGGCGGCGCTCATTATGGCCGCGGACAATGCTGGTGGCAACAGCTCGCCCAAGGACGCCAACCAGGTCCACTCCACGACGCGCAGAAACAGCAGCAGCCCGCTGTCGCCCAACCAACGGCGGCTGGCGCAGGGCGCGGGGACGCCTCACGTGCCGGGCATGGATCCGGTGCATCCTCAGAGCATTCCGGACTCATCGGTTCCCAGCAGCATCCCGCTGTGCTGCACGCTTTGCCACGAGAGGCTGGAGGACACACACTTTGTGCAGTGCCCTTCGGTGCCGTCACACAAGTTCTGCTTCCCGTGTTCCCGGGAGAGCATCAAACAACAGGGCGCTACGGGAGAGGTGTACTGTCCGAGCGGGGAGAAATGCCCCCTGGTGGGCTCCAACGTACCGTGGGCTTTCATGCAAGGTGAAATTGCCACCATTCTCGCTGGAGACGTCAAAGTAAAAAAGGAGAGAGACCCTTGATTTGTTTTTTTTTTTTGTTTTTTTTGTCCTCCCTTTTTTGAAAATATTCAAAAATATTGGTCTATATAAATATATAAATATGAATATCACATGCATACATCCAGACAGAAACTAATGGACTTGTATATAATGGACATAAGGGACATGCATACTTCGTAAACATTGCTGTACATTTTTTTGATTTTTGAATACATTGTGTTTCTATATTTTTTGAAGATAAAAGGTATGTACTCATTATAACGGACTACGTTCTTCTTTGTCGATGTTTAACGATTTCTTGATGTACTTTTAGGTATGGTGGCAGTTCCTGTTAAACGTAGAATGTGACTAATGCAACTCTACGAGCACTTGGCAAACATTGGAAAACGCTTCTAGCTGTACTTGTATGCACTTGTTTAAAATTGCCAAATACATTTTCTGATCTTGTATTAATGGAGAGTCTCTGCTTGCTTCTTCTGAGGATCTGAGTGGTGCTGCGTTTTGATTTGAGACATCTGGGACACGGCAAACGTCCAACATATGTCCTCGGATATTTTGATCAATTGTTCATTTTAACCAGGTCGCACTTTAGGTTTCAGTGTTCCTGTTACAGTGCATTTAGAGTACTAAAAATCAGAATGCAGCCTAGTTAATATATAAGAGTTTTCTGGAGTATCTGAGACATGTAATATGGGCCCTGACATGTAAATCATTACCTTAACCACTTTTCTGGGTCGTGTTTGGGTACGTTAGGTAGGAGGGCTTTGTGTGCATTGTGTGTTGCAGGAAATTGCCTCGTCAGACATGGGTGGAGTTGGGTGAAAATGACTTGTGTGTGTGTGTGTGTGTTGACTAATGCTGAAAAACCCTACCATCTGTGTACGTCACCTCCGTTACTCTTTCACTTAAATCGTATAAATCTGTTTTACCATGCATGCATTATATTTGCTGTGCAATATCAATGAAAGTTACATAAGAGCAGTGCAACAATGCAGTGAAGTGGTTAGGCATGAGAGTAAATCTCTCCCAACACGTGCAAAAGAAATGCGATGAATACGGTAGCTTGTAAAACAGCATACGGTCACATGCTCGAATCTGGAATTCTTGAGTCACTGTCCCTAGTTAACTCTTGTTTATCTTGACTATGGTATTTTAACATGGCATGCATGTTATCTGTTTAAGTTTTGGGTGTTTTTTTTTTTTAAATATCAATCAATGCAATTATTTATAGCAATTGTAAGTGCATGCATGCATGCTTTAGATTTTGTTGCAAAATATCAATGCAAACAGTTACATAATAGCAATACAGTGAAAGTGGGTTGGCGTACTTGAGTATAAATCTCTCGACACACATGCACAGAGCCTCAAAAGAAATGCGATGAATGCGGTAGCTTGTAAAAACACATACTCAACTCTGGTATTCCAGATTCTCTGCCTCCAGTTTACTCATGTTTGTTATCTTGACTGTAGTATTTTAACATGGCATGCATGTTATGCGTTTAAAATTGTGCATATAAGGTATTTTTTGTTTAAAATATTAACCAATGCATTAATTCATAGCATTTTTAAATGCATGCAAGCATCATATTTTAGTGTGCAATATCAATGCAAACTGTTACATAATGGGAGCATTGCAAAAATGCAGTGAAGTGCATGTTATGCGTTTGAATTTTGCGTATATGGCGATTTATGCTTGAAATGGTATGTTAAAATATTAACCAATGCATTCATTTATAGCAGTTTTAAATGCAAGCAAATATCATATTTTAGTGTGCAATATCAATGCATAACGGGAGCATTGCAAAAACTCAATGAAGTGCATACATTTTGCATAAAGGGTGGTTTATGTTTGACTTAGCATGTTAAAAATATCCACCAAAGCATTCATGCTTTTATTACCATTTTAAATGCATGTACAACATAAATACAAACAGTTACACAAGAGCAGTGCAGGCATGCAATGAAGTTGGAGTACACAAATATGTGCAGAGCCTCAAAAGAAATGGGACGAATGCGATAGCTTTACTCTTATTTTTGCATCTTGACTAGTAATCTAGCATGGCATGCATGTTATCTGTAGGCGGTTTGTTTTGTTTGAATTAGCATGGTAATAATAGCATGCAACTGGCACGAAAGGTTAAAAAAGCACAATGGCCCATTGATAAGTTTTACTGGATACTGCATATTCCTCCAGCCTTTCAACAGTAACATCTCTCGACCCAAATGAAACCGTAAGTAAGGTTAATTCAGAGATGCATTAGTGGTTTCAGCAGGGACTGTTACTGGAAACACACGCTCGAATAACAAACCACTCATTATTTAGTGCAGGATTATTAGGAATGCGTAGATGAAGCCATACAGTCTCCGCCGCAGAATTGGAACGGTGAAGGGAAGATCATGCAACCCTGACTCGTCGAGGCATGACAATGCCGAATTAGGAAGATGAGGAATAGGGAGCATTGAGAAAGGCTCAAAATAACTTGTGGCGCTCTCAGCTGCGGTCTGGCTGCACGGATATATTTTCCGTGGCTTGCAAGTTTGAAAGATAAACAGCTGCTTGTGTCTTTGATCAGCGTCTTGCGTGAGTGTTGACGTGACCTTTGCTCTCCTCCCCCCCAAAATCAGCCTGTGCTTTGAGTTTCCTTTCACTGATGTTGCTTCATTATGATTGGTGTTCTATGTGTAAGCAAGCAGAACTAAAGTACATGTATAAATCTAATCAGCTTTTAGTCCAATTAGCATCTTGGGATTGTTTCTTCTACGGTGATATTTTAATGTTTGTGCACTGTAAAAAAAAAAATTCAACTCTGTATTGACCAAAATTCAAATTCAATTTTGCTTTGGCATTTTTGAGTTACTTCCCAAAAGAGATATATATACATATATATAATTTTTTTTTTTTTTTTTTTTTTTTTTTTGTCAATTCAAATACTTTGGATAAACAACTTTAGTTTATTAATATCAAGTTGTTGTTGTTTTTTTTTATACAGTGTGCAACACAGATCTAGTTAATTTTTTAAAATAGAATGAGCAGACAAACAAATTTACAAATCATGCCTGCTGTATTTTGTGTTTGCTCAGGCTTTTACCCCTGACACTAGTTATTAAATGTTGGTAAACTACCCAGAACTAACTCCAAAGCAACAAAACATCATTGATGGTGCACTCTAAAAATGCTGGGTTAAAAACAAACCAAGTTGGGTTGAAAATGGACAACCCAACGATTGGGTTAAATGTTTGCCCAACATTTTGGGCAGTTTTATTTAACTCAATTATTGTTTATTAAATGACTACATGGCTGGCTTAAAATGAACCCAACATAGGCTGGAAATTAAAAATCAGACACATAATTGCTAGAGGCAACAATAACATTATTAAATGAATAATAGTTAATTTCCAACATATTTTGGGTAAATTTTAAGCAAGCAATACAGTCATTTTTAACAGTAGTTGAGTTAAATAAAACTACCCAGTAGGTTGGGCAAACATTTAACCCATTCGCTGGGTCAAAACAATCCATTCGCTGGGTCAAAACAACCCATTCGCTGGGTCAAAACAATCCATTCGCTGGGTCAAAACAGCCAATTCGCTGGGTCAAAACAACCCATTCGCTGGGTCAAAACAACCCATTCGCTGGTTCAAAACAACCCAAACGCTGGGTCAAAACAACCCAATCGCTGAGTCAAAACAACCCATTCGCTGGGTCAAAACAACCCAAACGCTAAGTCAAAACAACCCATTCGCTGTGTCAAAACAACCCTACACGCAGAGTCAAAACAACCCATTCGCTGGGTCAAAACAACACTACACGCCGAGTCAAAACAACCCATTCGCTGGTTTAAAACAACCCAATCGCTGGGTCAAAACAGCCCATTCGCTGGGTCAAAACAGCCCATTCGCTGGGTCAAAACAACCCAAACGCTGGGTCAAAACAACCCAAACGCTGGGTCAAAACAACCCAATCGCTGAGTCAAAACAACCCATTCGCTGGGTCAAAACAACCCAAACGCTGAGTCAAAACAACCCTACACGCCGAGTCAAAACAACCCTACATGCCGAGTCAAAACAACCCATTCGCTGGTTTAAAACAACCCAATCGCTGGGTCAAAACAACCCATTCGCTGGGTCAAAACAGCCCAATCCCTGGGTCAAAACAACCCATTCGCTGGGTCAAAACAACCCTACACGCCGAGTCAAAACAACCCATTCACTGGGCTAAAACAACCCAAACGCTGAGTCAAAACAACCCATTCGCTGGGTCAAAACAACCCATTCGCTGGGTCAAAACAACCCAAACGCTGAGTCAAAACAACCCATTCGCTGGGTCAAAACAACCCTACACGCCGAGTCAAAACAACCCATTCGCTGGTTTAAAACAACCCAATCGCTGGGTCAAAACAACCCATTCGCTGGGTCAAAACAGCCCATTCGCTGGGTCAAAACAACCCAAACGCTGGGTCAAAACAACCCAAACGCTGGGTCAAAACAACCCAATCGCTGAGTCAAAACAACCCATTCGCTGGGTCAAAACAACCCAAACGCTGAGTCAAAACAACCCTACACGCCGAGTCAAAACAACCCTACACGCCGAGTCAAAACAACCCATTCGCTGGTTTAAAACAACCCAATCGCTGGGTCAAAACAGCCCATTCGCTGGGTCAAAACAGCCCATTCGCTGGGTCAAAACAACCCAAACGCTGGGTCAAAACAACCCAAACGCTGGGTCAAAACAACCCAATCGCTGAGTCAAAACAACCCATTCGCTGGGTCAAAACAACCCAAACGCTGAGTCAAAACAACCCTACACGCCGAGTCAAAACAACCCTACACGCCGAGTCAAAACAACCCATTCGCTGGTTTAAAACAACCCAATCGCTGGGTCAAAACAACCCATTCGCTGGGTCAAAACAGCCCAATCCCTGGGTCAAAACAACCCTACACGCCGAGTCAAAACAACCCATTCACTGGGCTAAAACAACCCAAACGCTGAGTCAAAACAACCCATTCGCTGGGTCAAAACAACCCATTCGCTGGGTCAAAACAACCCAAACGCTGAGTCAAAACAACCCATTCGCTGGGTCAAAACAACCCTACACGCCGAGTCAAAACAACCCATTCGCTGGTTTAAAACAACCCAATCGCTGGGTCAAAACAACCCATTCGCTGGGTCAAAACAGCCCAATCCCTGGGTCAAAACAATTCAGTCGCTGGGTTAAAACAAAGCATTCACTGGGTTAAACAACCCAAATGCTGGGCTAAAACAATCCAATCGCTGGGTTTGTCCATTTTCAACCCAACCCACGTTTTTTATAGTGTTTCCAAGTGATGCATTGGATGCATTTTCTTTTAAAAACCTGTTTTACATGAATATTTGTTTTTGTTGTTTTTGCAGTGTCCTTTATGAGTCCTGCATGCATCCCTGATCACTGCGACCCAGTAGCTCGTTGCTTGGTTACACAGTCATGTAGTAAACACAAGGTATCTTTTCAATACGGTGAACATCAATCCTCTGAGCTTTACTGCCTCTTGACAGTATAAAGAAAGCCATGCAAACAAAGGTGGCATGCAGCTCTGGGATTGCTGTATTTTTAGCCAGAACCCAAAATGCTTCTCCATAGATTTCCTTGCTTAAATGTAGCAGCGAAATAAACTTGGTTGCCAGTGCATTGAGCTTCCTAATGGTCATTCGTTAGGCAGATAAGGTTCTGTGTTCAGTGGTTAATCAGTGTCCTGTTTCCGAAAGCACGCTGTAATGAGGAAAGCACACTCATGTGTACTATTAACCAAACTTGGCCTTTGAACCCGGATACACTGTGTTCTTATCTGCTCAGAAACGCACTGAGATGCAATAAAACATTGATATTTTTGACAAACTCAAAGCAGTGGAAAGGTTAACCGTGAGTGACCTTTTAAAGAGCTGATGTAACTGGTTAACACAACTGTTTTAGATAGATTTTCAGTTTGTTGCAATAACAGATCACAGATAAAGTCTTATGACAGTATTGTGGGTATTTTGTCATAACAGTTTAAAAATAGTCAACTGAATAATATTGTTTATTTCCTTTCCGTAACTGCTGCACCA
>NC_090225.1:2657500-2670000 GCF_024489055.1 Chanodichthys erythropterus | reverse complement strand
TCATTAAATTTCGAAAATAAAGTTGTGTTTCGAGAAAAAAAAATCGAAATAAAATGTCGTGAATGAACATGTATTCATGTTTATTATATATCCTGATGACATGAAGGAGTTGGATCACCTCAGCTGCCTCCGAAATTGAATACTTCTCTATGTTACAAAAACAGTATGCAAACAGAGTATGTCTGAATTCATAGTATTCGAAAAACGGTAAGCAAAAAGTACCCGGATGACTTACTACATCCAGCGAGTCCTTCTTCACATGTCCGGGTTTCTTGAAGCTCAAGTAGTCATGTTGGGTAAATTTCTATGGCAGTGAAATAGAGAATACATTAAATATATTTTTCTCCCAAATTACAAATGAAAAACTCGACAACAGTGTTTTCACAACTTTTAAAAGAGGACAAAAAAATAGAGAGGGATTGATGGATAGCTACAGTCAGAAGAGAGAAAGATGTCAACTTTAACGTCACTCCCATACCTTGTCGCGAAAAACTCACAAAACGCATCCAAAACGGGAAAGAGCTTTGTGATTGACAGAACAAATAGCTTTGACACAAAACCTGAGGTATATATTTACAGACTGCCGAAAGCTACAGAAAAAAAACAAGCAAATGGATCACTGCAATTCACTTCAGAAAAACATGGATTTGCAGTTATCATTTTGTGTCAAAATGTTGGATTTTGAGGTAAAATCATACCGTATATATTGTATTGTTATATATTATGTTGACAACTCATCAATTAAATATTTTCCATCTTATATTCTGCATAATTGGGTATTTTTAATAAACAACACTGACAAAAGCTATACTATAAAACTATAGGCTATGTGTTAGGGCTGGACAATATGACGATATAACATTGATATAAGTGATTACGCAGATTAAACCTACCTATATTGTAGTTAGCTATATCAAATATTTACAGTTAGATTTGCTTTATGTGTTTCCCCGCCGTCGAAACCAGGCACATATAAATGTCAGGAAACACGTCTCCTGGCTGCATGTCAATATCCATGGATTAGGTTTATTTGACAAGTTGTAAGGAACACATTCAATTCCAACCTTTAGTGTAATTCGTTAGTTTTACTCGCGTTTCCTCTATTTAATCCAGTCACGCAGCAGCTCTTTTGCCACTCAGTCTGACTCAGTCCAGCTGAGGGAGCGCGCTTTCGGCGGGAAAGTGACGTCGATGCATAACATGGCGGATTTCATTCATACTACACAACATACTTTTTCAACGGTTGTGAAGTAAATTTAAGTTCAAATGTAGTACATACTCAGACAGTAGGTGATTTCGGACGCAGCTTGAATATATTTTAATATACATATTTTAGGCTTTCATTCAACAACAAAAATATATCCGCTTTTTTTCCTTTCGCAAAGATCCGCCCCCTTAGTTTGTCCGACAAGCCATGGCGCTGTCACGCCACACACAGTGAAATATACATCGCGGAGCAAAGAGGATACTGACAACACGTCAACAGACAAGACAGAGCAGGTTACTTATGATATTAAAGTCGCAGCTTTCAAATTGTGTAATTTTTAAAGAAATTCAAACAATAAAAAACGTTTTGTGTCTCTTTAATGTGTTGTGACAGATCGCTGTAGCGCCTCAGTTCAAGCGGCTCGTCAACCATTTCATTTCTTCTTACTAGTTAATTAATAGCATCAAATAAACATGAATGAACATGAGAAGGAATGTTGTTTAAAACAGAAAAAAAACGTGAGTACACACCATTTTTCAAGTTCAAGTCCACCGAGGTTAATCTTTTAACTCCTGACTGCTTTGGCGGACAAAATGGCGGATTCAGCATTCTGACTGGTTAGATCGCTTGTCAATCAAACTCCTGCTTTACTTTGGTAAAATAAAGGTTTGTTTACATTTTATTTCGTTTATAAAGTATTTACAGTGCCGTAAATTGTTTTATTTTATGCAATGAGATGACATATATCAGTCAGCATCGGTCGTCTCGCATGATGAAAACTTAATTTTATTCTTTATAATACTGAATATTATTAACTTGGATGTTAAAATATGTTCTCCGAACTCGCTACAGGTTTTGTTTATGTGCAGGTTATGAGGATTCAGCCACAATATCTTTCGGCTTTGAGAAACGCGAAGCAGCAGTCTGAGAAGCAGCGAACTGCAGCCTACACCGGCACAGATTTCGGTAACACACCGCTGAGCTCACGACATGTGGAAAATAGAAGATTAGAAGAAAATAGAAGAAATAGAAGAATAGAAGAAAATCTTTAAAAATGGGGTTTGCACATAGTGCTTTTAGTCTGTTCTTTAGCGTGAGAAAAAATTAGCTTAATATGGTCAAATTTGTTTAAAGTTATTAAATATTTAACTTTTAAAAAGCAATTTCGTTTAGCTGTATAATTGAGTTGTCATTCTTTTCTGCACATTTTCACTTTCACACGTTGTTTTTAACTATATTTTTGTGCATTCCTGGGTGTTCTTGCTTATTAATAAATGTTCACTTTTTGATTGTTTCTGTATTTTGCGTTCATTTTAAGACAGCAATATAGTAATTTTTAATACATGGTTGAGTTATTAAAACAACCCGGCATGTTGGGTCAAACATTTAACCCTGCCAGCTGGGTAAAAACGACCTCATGCTGGGTTTGTCCAATTTTGTCTCAGTGCTGGGTTGCCATATTGCACGAATTGGATTGTTTTTAACCAAGCATTTTTTAGAGTGGAGCTTTCTGTGAGGAATAAACTGAAATGTAAGTTGTTAAAAGAGCAGCATTAATCTTTGAAAACATTTGTGTTCCACAGAAGAATGTTTTGAATCAACATGAGATTGAGTAAATGACAGAATTTTAATTTTTTGCATGAGATATTTCTTTAATAAACAGTTTGCATGTCATTAACCTTTAATTTGAGGTTATCTTTGTTTTCAGGTGATAGACAGCAGGAAGCAAGGGCTGCGTCTGACGCGCTGAACTTTAGATCCTGGAAAATCCCCATAAAGTCTGCGAAACCAAACATCACGGAGCAGATGCATCTGATCTCATTCCTGTTTATGCTGCTCAGGTAATAATTACTGGCTCATTTTGGGTAAGGCCAGAAACAAACACTACAAAAGCGTACAAAAGCAAATAGCCTAAACGGTGCAAGTGTGCATTTCTGTTGTGCATATTTATCAGTGTTTGCAAACATGCACTTTTAGGCCTGAAATGCGAGTGCATGTCTGCACTCATTCACCTACTTTCACCAGCACCACTGTTGCCATCCATTTAGCTAATTCTAGGCCACCTATTCTGTCCAATCTAGGCCATTATATAGTTATTTTTATATAAAAGAGAGCGCAACTATTGCACGCTTCACACGTCGAGCACTAGTCAACGGACATATAAGTGACAGTACGGCCCATGATAAATCCATTGACAGAGGCGGAGGAACGACTGCGGCAAAAATAAAATCTGGTCCACATCCAACAAATCCCAGTATAGATGATGCATCGGTTAATTTAGGCCTGCAAGGGAAAAACAAGGTCGCCCGCAAATTCCGAATCGAGGACACCTTGGAATCCGTCTCTTTTCATCAATCAGTGCGTCCCTTTAGAGTTCGGCCCCACTTCTGAGCTCTTAACGAAGTCTTTTCCTCCCGGTGCTCGGAGCGGCTGGAGCTTTAACTGGCAATTAGGTTGTGTGGGCTTAGATCCGGGGCATATGTAAGAAATTCCCCTTTGATTGCAGGCTTGGACAAGGATATTGAGCTGGGTTGGGTCCTTCCCGGGTATTTAGCCGCTCTTCCACATAAGGCAAAATAACTGAAGCCCCAAATCAGTAATTTTGCAAAACATTAAAGAAGGTTGCACATGAAAGGAGCTGGGGTTTTCCTTCTGTTATTAGCTCTGTTCCAAAACCTACTCTGGTGCTGAAACAATTTGCTCTCAGAAACAATTAAAGGAAACTGCAAGTAACACACTGAATTCAACATGAAATGCTGAGATAGTATTCGAGTGCTCCAATTATCTTTATTTACAACTTAAATTTTTTTTTCCCTTTCATTTATGAACTTTTTAAATGATTCAGTAATAAAGTATGTATTGATAAAACTGAAAAAAAAAAACGCTTTTCACTCAGAAGTTGCTAGTAAATTTCACAAATAATTTCAATAAACTGCAAGTAACACATTGAATTATATGGGAAATTTTGAAGTAAAGTATTTTGCCTAACATTTCTGCATACTGTTGATGTTTTATGCTTATTAGAGTGTTGTCATTTATTTGACAATATTCTAACATCAAAGTGTACAGAATTGTGTACTTCTGTGTGTATTTGTAGAGTTGTTGTCTACACCGTAAAAAAAAAAAAAATATATATATATATAACATCACATATATATATATATATATATATATATATATATATATATATATATATATATATATATTATAAAATATAATTTTTTTTTGGTTCATATATATATATATATATATATATATATATATATATATATATATATATATATATATATATATATATATATATATATATATATATATATATATATATATAATATAATTTTTTTTTTAATTTATTTAGTTCAACTGTAAATAAAAAAGAATATTGGAGTATGTTTTACAAGAAAATATTTAATTCAATGTGTTACATGCAATTTCTTTTTAATTATTTGTGAAATTTAGCAATTCCTGAGTAAAAATTGTTTCAAAGTAAATCCTACATCACGTTTTTTTTTTCAGTGTATGTTGAACATTCCAAATGAGTCAATGTTCCATTTCAATTTGAATGTTTTAGAACAGAGCCATTATGCACTAATAGAGTGCAACAGTCGGGTTCCGGAAATAAAAACTCCTTTCATTTTTTCCATAGGAGAATAATTTTTTAACAATAACTTATAAACCTTTAAAGGCAACCTTACTGTGAGCTTGTTAATCGATGGTATTTGCTTCTGCTGAAGATGTCAGTACACATTATTTAGACAAGTTTTAAAATAATCGTGTTTAACAGGAGAATTCCTGGTGGGAAAACTACATTATGCTCTACAGAAAACTCCATCAATCAGATAAGCAAAACGTGCCAAAAGATACGTCCACTCCAATGAAGCACTGCAAATGACGTAATCAAGTCAGTCTTAAAAAATAAATAAATAAATATATATATATATATATATATATATATATATATATATATATATATAATATAGCTTTAATTTGATTATGCTGTTCGCAATGCTTCATGGGATTGTAGTTCTTTCCCTCAATAAGGCCATTAAATTCACAGTCTTGTACCTTTTATATTTTTGTCTGAAATACTTTTTTGCTTCAGATCAAAGTTTGTAATGTTATCATTCACCTCTGGCTGGTTTGGTTCATGGCTTAAAACACTTATATGTAGACTTTTTTGAAATCCCTGTGGGAGAAAAATGAATGGAACAAATACTTTTGGAACCAGTGCTGCTGAAAAGTTGGAAAGACTTGCACTCTATAATCGTTTTTTTCTTGTCAACCTGAATTGTTTTAACTCAAGTGCACTTGATCACTGCTCTGTTTTGCAAACATTTATTGTGATGAATGCAGAACTGTTGTGAGTCCTCGTATGTTTTCTATTTCTATAATAAGGATTGACCTGTAATGCTCTGTGTCAGTCCATCTATTACCACATTAGAAAACCAGGCCTTTAAAAATAGAAATTAGAGCTCAGTCTTCCATACACGCCACACTTCTTTTTGTGGACATCAAAAGCGCCTGCGTGCTTCCACTGTTTCCATTTTAAATCTCAAGCTGCTGCCAAATCAAAAAACTGGTACACTGAATAAATAGATCCAAAACCGTCCCGTACAGAACAGCTGTTATTAGCATCAATGCTTAATTTGAGCTGAGGGGTCACAGACAGACTTTGGATAAAAGAGTGCAGATGAGGATTTACACAAAAACTGGAATAGGGAGAAAATGTGTGGATTGTGGAAAGATGAGGAGTCAGTGGGATCAGTGCAACCGAGACATGATCCCTTGACATCTACTGCCAAAAAAATATTACATGTAATAAAGGTCCACAGTTAACTTTTTGCAACACCAGCCCAATGGTGGGTGAAAGGAGAACATTTCCATGTTATTTATATATATATAATATATATATATATATATATATATATATATATATATATATATAATATATATATATATATATATATATAAATAATGTATATGCCTTTTTTTTTCATTTGTTTTTATTTTTGGTAGATATAAATATTTAATAACAATTTAATAATAATAATTTATATTTAATTTGTATATTTGTGTGTATATTATTTAACGTATACTTAAAGTATATAGTATTAAGAATATTAAGTATTATTTTAATTAATGTTTGTATATTAAAATATATATATATGTATATATGTATATATGTATATATATGTATATATGTATATATATGTATATATATATGTAGTATTTTTTATATATATATATAAAATACACTAAATGTTTTATTTTCTAGAAATATACTTTTTCAGTTTTTTATTTAAAAAATGTATTTCGTCCATTTGACAAACTAATTAATAATTTTACATTTTTTATTTGTATTTATTTTTGATAAATATTTAATAATAATTTAAATGTAATAATAATTTAAATTTAATTTGTATCTATTTGTATCTAATTATCTCTTTGTGTGTGTGTATATAATAATTAAAAATACATTTTTACATTACTACTTTTATTACTATTTTTACTATATTCTATACATTTATAGTACTAAGTATAAAGTGAATGCATTTACTATATATTGTTTTTTTATTAAGATTTATACTTTAATATATGCATACTTTTATTTGCATTTATATATGCAATAAATTATATATATATATATATATATATATATATATATATATATATATATATATATATATATATATATATATATATATAATACATATACTGTATGTTTTTTTTTTTTTTTTAGAAATATATGCTTTTTTATTTTTTAAACATATTTCGTCCATATGACAAAAATAATTGTAATAATTGTAATTTTACCATTTTTCTTATATTCTAGCGTATTTCACTTTAACCATTTTGGAAAAGAATCTGCAGACTTTACAGAATGATTGATTTTTTTTTTTTTTTTTTTTATAGACTGAATATGCAGTCCCATTCTTCTGGAATATGTGGGTGCAGATCCTGGGAATGTGAGTATGTTTTGATATGAATACAGTTTCTGGTCTGTGAAAAACACAACTGTACTTAAATGCAAATAGCAAATAGCCTCTTTGATTAATGCTTGACAGTTCTTCTTATGATTACTTCAGTGCTTGAAATCTGACTGTTGTCACACATTTGCTCTACTGTTAAACCAAACCTGATGTCAGAAGATTGATGTCTCTAATTTTGTCTACCCCATTTAGGACTGATTTGACGAGATAACACTTAGAATGTGGCTTAAAATAGCTACGGGACGTTTGCTGTTGAGCGGTTGTTGATGTCAGATAACACTGCCGTGGGGGAGGCTGGGATTTGAGACGAGCTATTCCTGTCCATCAGCTCCGGGCCACACCACAACCTCAGAGACGGTAATAATATACAGGAGAGATTGCTTATCCTCTTATATCATGAGCACAGATATATAACACTGACTTTTATACAACCCTCCGGCCAAGTATTTCATCCCGAACAGCAGATATTTTGGAAAAAAGACAGTGTTGTATTAGAAGACAAGTTTAGTTTTATTTCGTGGCAACGATATATATAGTCATATCGCACAGCCCTAAGTGCTGCTTGCCTGTGCAATGGTTGTTAGGGTGTTGCTAGGTGGTGTTATGATATTCAGATCTCTAGATTTGGCCCTTCAATGATTTAATTCATTCAGTGAAAATCGCATACACACACACATAAATTACTGTTATAGTATTTCATTTTTATGTGTAAAACATAATCCAATAATCTTTTATTTACAACTTCAGAAAGCAGGTGTGTCAGTTTAAAAGCTTTCAAAACAGCACACCTCTCCTTAACAAGTTGCTCAAAGTATCAGTTGTAGTTATGTTCCAAAAAAAGTATCAAAAGGCAACAAAAAAAAATGAAATGTAGAACAAAAAAAAGACAGCTTTGTATTATGTAACCCGCTAGGATCAACTGAGCAGCCGCAACACCCGAGATATCAAAGACATTACATCTGCTGTTCCTCCCTTCAGGGTCGCAGGGTTCTGCAGTATGTTTCCCCTCCCTCTCTTTGTTGTACCCGGCTCAGTTTTCTGAGCAAAAATAGGCCCTCGTCAAGCTCTGTCATCGCATGCCACTAACAGGTGTGCTCTCAAAAGAAGCCTACGAAGCCTCAAGAGCATTACACAATCGCAAGGCATGAGGAGAACTGAAAATAGCGGCGTGTGGGCGGAGCCTCTGTAGCCGCGCACAGGTGTATGAGTTCAGAGACCAGAAATACAGCTTCTGCTGAGATCACAGTGCAACTAGTCAGTGGTTTCACTGGGACAGAAGTGAAGTGAGAAAACCTAGAACAATGTGAAGACGGTCAGTGAGAGTCATTTTTCACATAAAGGATTATTAAAGGAATGTTTAACCCATAAATTAAATTCTGTCATCTTTCTAAACCAGTTTTGCTGTTTGAATTGAGTTTTTTGTCAAATCTTATACAATAAAGCGGCTTCACCGTAATAAACTGAAAAATAGTGTGATGCAAACTTCATAAAAAATGAGACAAATTCAAATTCAGCTCTAAAAAGGCAATAGTGTCATTATTCAGATCCAGTCAGTTCAATATTGATTCAGTTCAGTTCAATAACAGTATCAATGTTGCAAAATTAATCAATTATGAAACAAATTTGATTCAGCTGTAAAGCAGCTCTACAGAAGACAACAGTGTCATTATTCAGTTCAGTTTGTATCAGTGCAGTCAAATCGATAATATTACTGAATATTTATAAGGACATACTAGAATAGGTTTTCATGCTTGAATGTTCATTATTTTCCTCATATTCTCCATTGTTGCAGCTCCTCTCTTCCCAGTCTGTCAGTCACGCTCTGTTTAGTTCCCGTTTCTATGAAGCCCCTCCTTCTGAAAAGCATGATGTGCTCTGATTGGTCGGCTGGAGCAGTGTGTTGCGATTGGCCAAGCGCTTCGAGCTTGTTTGGGAAATGTCCCGCCCCTTACCATAAACGCCAGTTTCAACACATTTCTAACTAACTTAGTCAGGCCCCGCCCCTTTATTCTGCATATATGAATAATTTAAATGAGGAATATTGTGACATTGTGTTTGTTCCAGTTCAATGCAAAGGGAGATATTTTCTTTTACAGAAATCACTTTTTAAGGACTACAACAAATGGCTGGTAGGAACTACAACGAGCTTCTTCCTGGGTTAGTGACATCACAAACCCTAAAATCTACATAAACCCCGCCCCCGAGAACACACAACAAAGGGGGCGGGGCCATGTTGGGCTGCTTTAGAGAAGAGGAAGAGTTGTTGTAGTCGAGTGTTGTTGTCATGCCGTCATTTTACACCAAACGAGGCTCAATTCAACACAAAAGATGAACATGACGGCACATGCTAGTGGATGAGTTGAATCAACTCCACAGCAACTACATCAATTTATCCACTAACCATTCAGAAACGTCTAAAAGTTGTAACTTCTTCCTGAGTCTCTCCATCAGTGTCGACTCCGGTTTGAACAATGTAAGGCTGAACACTTTCCTCATTTTGGCTGCGTGAGATTCTCCAGCTTTGTTGTTGTTGAGCTGTTAAAGCTCCGCCCTCTTCTGGAAAGGGGGCGGGGAGCAGCAGCTCATTTGCATTTAAAGGGACACACACAAATACGGCGTGTCTTTGCTCACACCCAAATTTGACAAGCTATAATAAATGATCTGTGGGGGATTTTGAGCTGAAACTTCACAGACACATTCTGGAGACACCAGAGACTTGTTAAAGGGGCATTATTTTAAACATTTTAAAAAACATAATATATCCTCTTTAAGTGTCTTTTAAACACCTAATTTTTCCTTTTGTGTTGGACAGAATAACTGCATAAGGGTTTGGAATGATGAACAGATTGTGAAGGAATTTTCTTTGTGTGCGTGTGTGTGTAAACGTTCACTGGAAGTGAGTAACATGAACTAGGACAAGAGCTGTGATTCTTTTTGCGATTGCACAGTTGATTCTCAGGGATCAGACCTCACAGGCGTCTGCGTGTTGGGTCAGATGAGGGCGTGTGTTGAGAGATGGGTGGTGTCACTGGGTCTGGACGAGTTTTGCTCTAGTAAGCCTGGGCGCGCTGCCAACAATGCAGTGGAAGAGGAGAAGGAGAGTGAGAGAATCCTTGTGTGCTGGCATAAAGTCTGCAGCTGCTTCTGGAAAATTCTGCACCCTGCCCCAGTATGCATGACAGGCATTACAGGGGCGGCAGAGCTGCCTGTCCTCACCCCATTCTTGACACCACTCTATCAGACACTAGATTTACACACTCTGATGTGCATGATGGGCACATACATGGATGAATCTCTGAAAATATTCAATTTTTTGTATTAAATTTGAAATGTAGCCCTGCCATGTTCTCAACAGGTTTCATGAGATTCAGTCTGAACAGGAGACTGGATGGAGTCCTGATTAGTAGTGTCTCCACTGATGGATGTTATTCATAGCTGCGGCGCTCTTTTCTGACACCTGACACGTTCGGACCCTAGTGAGCAGCACAGGCGTTTGGCACGCTGCATGCATTTCTCCTCTACGTTTATTGGATTTGTAAAAATACTCTAAGCCATTTTTAACTGATCGATGTCTCCCCTGCGCTGTTATTTAAGTCAGATGTTTGGGGATCCTGCTGTACCACGTTTACAGCAATTTTATTTATTTTTAGACATGCAACATGGACACTTCTTTTTTTAAGTTTAATAATGCACTTTAACCATTGACAAAGTGCTACATTTATCTGTTGTGAAACTTATATTTTGTATTGTAGTGATTTTCACATTCATATGTGCACTCTAAAAAATGCTGGATTAAAAACAACCCAAGTTGGCAATTGGGTTGTTTTAACCCAGCGGTTGGGTTAAATGTTTGCCCAACCTGCTGGGTAGTTTTATTTAACTCAACTATTGTTTAAAAATGACTGTATTGCTTAATTAAAATTAACCCAAAGTATGTTGGAAATGAACATTTATTAATGTTCAATGAATAATTATTAAACAATAAACATTTATTAAATTGCTTATTAATACATTTATATTAATATACTATTAAACTATTACATTTATATTAATAAAATATTAAAGCTTATTAATAAACATTCACCTTTTGTCTATTATTGTTGTCTCTAATTGCATCTGGTTTTTAATTTCCCAACTATTTTGGGTTCATTTTAAGCTAGCCATATAACAAATTTTAAACAATAGTTGAGTTAAATAAAACTACCCAGCAGGTTGGGCAAACATTTAACCCAACCGCTGGGTTAAAACAACCCAATCATTGGGGTTGTCCATTTTCAACCCAACTTGGGTTGTTTTTAACCCAGCATTTTTTAGAGTGTGGATTTGGGAGTCATGTTTTAAACAAATATAACTTATTTTTATACCATACGTTCTCTAAAACAACACTAAAAATTATTGTTGGTTTAACTCAAAAAAATAAGTTGCCTTAAAATTGAAATTAATAGTTTGAGTTAATACAATGAAGGAAATTTGTTTAATAAACAAACTGTTATCTGAACCGCATTAATCATCTAAGTTGATTTAACAAAAGAAGCAAAGTAAATCTTTTTTTTAGTCTTATTATCTTACATAATTTGCTTCTCTAGTAAATTCATCTTGTTTTTTTTTACCTGAAAACATATTGATTATGCTGCTTGTTCAATTAAATAATTGGACTGGAATTAACTGATTTATTATATATTCTATGGTGCCCCTAAAGGGACATGGTGAAGGAAAAATGTGAGGAAAAATTATATGTCAAAAGCTTTGTGTTCCCCTGAAAATCGAACACAAAAGCATTAAAATACATTTTTCCTCCCATTTCATACTTTTTCCATCACTATGTCCCTTTAGGGGCTCCGTAATATTCCAACAGTTACATCCTACATGATTGAAGTATATGAGGTCACATGCAGGATCATTTGTGGGAGAAATTCTAGAAGAGAACCTCATGGCAGCTTATCTACAGCGGTAACTGCGGTATTTTCCAGCCTGCGAGTGGAGCAACAGCTGCTGCAATGTCTAAACTTGCCAAGGGACGCAGATAAAACTGCTGATGCGGCCTGATATTTTAAGGCCTCGGGAGGAGGAGAGTGAACATGGTGTGGCAGAATCTGGCACTAGGGAGCCTATTGGCCCTGAGATGGTCTTAACATCAGGATTAGCAGATCTGTGTGTCTCTGTCAGAGATTCCATTTGGCATTCTGCGAGAGGTGGGAATACTTTCCATATCAGTCTGTGAGATGGATAGGCATGCTGGAAAACTGACTCCACGGCAGGGAAAAGATCATGGATGCCAAGAAATATGTATACACTCGAGTTGA